>NC_053435.1:65891893-65924797 GCF_007990345.1 Gossypium hirsutum
TCAACATTCCTACTATTTTTCTGATTTTTCACATCCACATATGCTGCTGCAGCATCTATTTTTTAAGGTAAACTTTATCTATTTATGATCCTCCATGGATCAACTAGAGTTTGTCATACATATTCAAAAATGATCATGAATCCATTCCATGGCTAACCGTTACCAACATTTCCATACTTCTCGACGGACAACATACAAACGATTATAAAGCTATGATCAAGTATATTTAAGCCATTTTCGCATGGCTATCCAAATTTACACAAACCGAAGGGTACATGACAACAACAAAAGGGTAGTCCTATACATGCCATTTCAAAGTTCAACCAAAAGTATACAAAAGGAGCTTTGATAGTGTGGGCGACTTCGACTTCAAAATCCTGAGTCCGATAGCTGAAGAACCAAAATCTATAAACAGAGAATCAAAGAAACGGAGTAAGCATTAAATGCTTAGTAAGTTTTGAGCAAAGAATTTAGACACAACCAAAGTATAGCATTCATGTAGCTAAACGGATAATTTCATATGCACAAATTTTCAATATCGTACTTACTTCACATTACAACCTTTTTATTCATACACAAAGATCAACTTAGCCAAAGACCGGTAGCTCATTTATCAACTGAGCGAATACTTATTGTAAGGGCTCAACTAATTCAAAAGCACATACGAAACATACCTCAATGTGGGATGTTACAAGCGTATTAACTGAAATTTTTACAGCAAGATCATTCATTCCAAATCACGTACCTTCGGAATTTAACCGGATATAGCTACTCGTTCAAATGCCTTCGGGACATAGCCCGGTTATAGTAACTCGCACAAATGCCTTCGGGACTTAACCCGAATTTAGTAACTCGCACCAATGCCTTCGGGCTTAGCCCGGAATTAGTATCTTGCACAAATGCCTTCGGATCTTAGTCCGGATATGGTCACTTAGCACAAAGCCTTCGGGACTTAGCCGGACATCATTCGAATACATACACATTTAACTTAATCATGACACATTGTATTCATTTCATTAGCAAACTCAAACAAGCACTATCACTCTGCAATTCGCTCAATACACACAAACAGAATGATTTGATTTGCTTAAACAGATAATCAATCATAATTTAACTTATAACAAATTACCTCGATGTGTCGACGTTTCAGCGGCTATTCAATAGCTTTTTCCTTTCCCTTATCCACTGTGTCCTCTAAGCTCTTGAGCTATTCAAACAAATTTAACTTATTAAGTCTCATTATGCTAGCTTATGGCCGAATATGACAAGGAGTTGATTGTTCATATGGCCACCTTCTAGCTCAACTACACAATGGTCATATCATTTTTAATCACATCAAGCAATTAATACAATCATTCGAACATCAAAGATAACCTCAAGGTACTTACCCATATATACTTAGGCATTAGAGTCACATATATATATGGAATCATGAATCAAACTCAAATTTTAGCTAATATTCCCCCTTGGCCGAATTTCTCAGCCAAGACAAAAGCATCAATATGCTTGCCTCTAACCGAATACATGCAACACCAATCTTCTTCCTATGGCCGAATATGCATGTCTATGTTGAGGCGATTATATACTTAATTCCACACATAAATGGCATACATTTTACTAACTAATGCATTACATATTATAACTCAATACGCATCCATCATTTAATCCATAACCGAAGCACCATCATGTGTAAGTATATACCTTGAGATAATATATAGGTCATACCAATACATCATGTGCAATCATATATATATATGTGCAAGAGCCGAATCACAAATTTGATTATAACCAAATTTAAACATATATCCAAAACATAAATCTTACCTACCATGCAATAAGCATAAATCACAGTTATGGATATACCATGGCCGATACTTCCAACAACACCAAATAAAAATATACTTCATGGATCTAAGGTAGAACAAAGAAGAAACTCATAATCATCAAGATGCAAGCAACTACCATTGTTCATCTAGTTTAGCATGAAACACAACCATCACCCTTATAAATCTCCATAGCCGAAAACCTTACTTATTCCAAAATCACAATTTCAACATGGGTTACCAACAATAACTTGATATCTCACTCAAAATCAACTAGGATTTCAAGAACTAGTATCAACTTCCTTACCTTAATATCGACCTAAGATGACCGATTGCTTCACTCCTTCCTTCCTCCTCTCAATCCGGCCAAGAAGAACCAAAGAACACAACTTGTTTCCTTTCTTCCTTAGAACATTCGGCCAAGAGAAATGAAAAAAAAAGATGGACACTTTTTTTTGTTTTCTTTCTTACATTCACGGCAATGGGGAGGGGGAGAAACAATCACACACCTTCTTTCTTTTTTCCATTTCTTTATTACTAACTTTATTTTATTGTTTCCTCCCATGATGCACCAACACAACATGTCTATGACATGTTTTGCCATCACCCTTTGTCCATCCTAATGTCATGGCCGGCCACTACTAGATGGGGGAAAATTGACATGCAAGTCCCCCGTTTTCAACATGCACTAATAGGTCCTTATGTTTTGATCTATCACATTTCAAAAATGTCACACATAAGTCCTGTTGACTAAATTCACATACAATTACTAAATCGAAGCTTAAAATTTTCACACATTTATTTTAGACAATAAATATCATATTCAAATAATTTGGTGACTCGGTTTAGCGGTCCCGAAACCGCTTTCCTACTAGGGTCGCTTTAGGGCTGTCACAACTCTCCCCCACTTAAGAAATTTCGTCCCCGAAAATCTTACCGGTAAATAAGTTTGGGTATCGTTCTTATATTGCATTCGCGGTTTCCCAAGTAGCTTCTCGACTCCGTGTTTGAGCCATAACACCTTTACTAACGGAACCCTTTTGTTTCGCAACTCTTTCACTTCACGAGCTAGGATACGAATCGGTTCTTCTTCATAACTCAAGTCAGATTGAATTTCAACTTCTGAGGGATTAATCACGTGTGACGGATCGGATCTATAACGTCGAAGCATCGAAACATGAAAGACGTCGTGAATCTTTTCAAGTTCAGGGGGCAAAATGAATCTATACGCAACCGGACCAACTCGTTCGGAGATTTCGTACGGCCCAATGAATCTCGGGCTCAACTTGCCCTTACGGCCAAATCTGAGTATCTTTTTCCAAGGCGAAACTTTAAGAAACACTTTATCTCCCACCTGATATTCAATGTCTTTTCGTTTCAAATCCGCATACGATTTCTGACGATCTGTGGCTGCCTTCAGACTTTCACGGATTACCTTTACTTTCTGTTCAGCATCTTTAATCAAATCAACTCCGAAAATTTTACTTTCACCGAGCTCGGTCCAAAACAATGGTGTACGGCATTTACGACCGTACAAAGCCTCGTAAGGTGCCATCTTAATACTTGATTGAAAACTGTTGTTGTAAGCGAATTCAACCAAGGTAATACCGTTCCCATCAACCGCTGAACTCGAGGATGCAACATCTCACATATCCTCAAGTATCTGAATTATCCGCTCGGATTGACCATCGGTTTGGGGTGAAAAGCGGTGCTAAAATGCAGCTTGGTACCCAAAGCTTCTTACAATTTCTTCCAAAATCGCGAGGTGAATCTCGGATCTCTATCCGACACAACAGAAATCGGTACCCCGTGTAATCTCACAATCTGAGAAACGTACAATTCAGCTAGTTTATCCAATGAAAAATCCGTACGCACGGGGATAAAGTGAGCCGACTTAGTCAGTCTATCAACAACAACCCAAATCGCATCCTTCTTACTTGCTGACAATGGCAGTCCGGACACAAAGTCCATTGTGACTCGATCCCATTTCCACTCGGGTATCATGATCGGCTGAAGTAATCCTAAAGGCACTTGATGTTCCGCTTTCACTTGTTGACATATTAAACATCTCGAAACAAAGTCGGAGATGTCTCATTTCATACCATGCCACCAAAACCGATGTTTCAAATCATTGTACATTTTCGTACTCCCCGGGTGAATTGACATTCGGCTACAATGGACTTCGTTCAGAATCATCGAAATGAGTTCCGAATTCCTTGGAACACACAAACGACTTCTGAACCTCAAACAATCATCATCATCAATTTGAAACTTCGATTCCTTGTTCGGAACACACTCAGCCCGTTTTGCAACCAATTCATCATCGACTTTCTGAGCTTCACGAATTTGATGAATCAATAATGGTTTGGCTTTTAATTCAACTACTAACACATTGTTGGGTAGAACAGACAAGTGTACATTCATCGCTCGCAAAGCAAACAGTGATTTCCGGCTTAAGGCGTCCGCAACCACATTAGCCTTTCCCGGGTGATAATTAATGACAAGCTCATAATCTTTCAACAACTCAAGCCAACGCCTTTGTCGCAGATTCAAGTCTCGCTGGGTCATCAAATATTTGAGACTTTTGTGATCCGAAAATACATGGCACTTCTCACCAAACAAATAATGTCGCCATATTTTCAAAGCAAATACGATGGCGGCTAGTTCGAGATCATGGGTCGGATAATTTCTCTCGTGTGGCTTCAATTGTCTCGACGCATAGGCCACAACTCGACCTTCTTGCATCAATACGCAACCCAACCCAAGTAGGGATGCGTCACTATAAATGACAAACTCTTTGCCTGATTCGGGTTGCACTAAAATTGGAGCTTCAGTCAAATAAGTTTTCAGTTGATCGAAACTTTTCTGACATTTCTCCGTCCATTCGAACTTAACAACCTTTTGAAGTAGCTTCGTCATTGGTGTGGCTATCATCGAGAAACCTTTTACAAATCGTCGGTAATAACCGGTGAGCCCCAGGAAGCTCCGAACTTCGGTAATATTTCTTGGAGGCTTCCAGTTAAGTATGGCTGAAATTTTGCTCGGGTCAACTCGAATACCCGATGCGGATACCACATGACCCAAGAAGCTAACCTCTCTTAACCAGAACTCACACTTACTGAACTTAGCATATAACTGCTTATCCCGCAAAATTTGCAACACTAATCTCATGTGCTCAGCATGTTCGGTCTCATCTCTTGAATAGACCAAGATGTCATCAATGAACACAACTACAAACCGGTCCAAATACTGTCTGAAGATCCGATTCATCAAATCCATAAATATCGCAGGGGCATTAGTGAGCCCGAACGGCATCACTAAGAACTCGTAGTGACCGTACCTCGTTCTGAAAGTAGTTTTGGGTACGTCCGAATCTCAAATCCGCAACTGATAATAACCCGATCTCAAATCTATCTTTGAAAACACTGAAGCTCCCTTTAGTTGATCAAACAAATCATCAATACGCGGTAACGGATATTTATTCTTTATCGTCATTTTATTCAGCTGACGATAGTCAATGGACAACCTCATGGTTCCGTCCTTCTTTTTCACAAACAATACTGGTGCACCCTAAGGTGAGAAACTTGGTCAAGCGAAACCTCTATCCGTCAACTCTTGCAACTGAGCTTTCAATTCTTTTAACTCGGTTGGTGCCATACGATACGGAGCTATCGAAATTGGCGTAGTTCCAGGTACAAGCTCAATACCAAACTCTACCTCCCGAACAGGTGGTAAACCCGGTAATTCTTCAGGAAAAACATCCGGGTATTCACAAACCACCGGCACAGATTTGGGTTTCTTTTCTAATTCTTTGTCATCAAGTACATACGCAAGGTATGCTTCGCACCCTTTTCTTACATATTTCTGGGCCAACATTGCTGATATTATAGCTGGCAACCCCTTTAAGTCCGTAGACTCAACTCGGATTATCTCGTTATTTGCGCACCTCAAATCAATAGTCTTACTTTTGCAATTCACAACCGCATCATGCACGGTCAACCAATCCAAACCAAGAATAACATCAAATTCATCAAACGGAAAAAGCATCAAGTCCGCCGGAAAATAAGAATCTCGAATTATTAGGGGGCATTTCTTACACACTTTGTCGACAAGCACGTAACGACCCAAGGGATTTGACACCCGAATTACGAACTCAGTAGACTCAATAGGTAAAGTCTTACTGAATTCTAAGGTTTCGCATATATAAGAATGAGTAGAACCAGGGTCAATCAAAGCAATCACATTAGTATCGAAGAGAGTAAAAGTACCGGTAATAACATCTGGCGAGGAAGCATCCTCGCGTGCGCGTATAGCATAAGCCCTAGCAGGAGCACGAGCCTCAGATCTGGTCGCAGCATCTCTAGATCCCCTCTGACCACCACTAGCATTTCCTGTGTTTCTAGATGGTCTACCTCGAGCAGTGGTAGCACTCGATTTCCCACTCTGATTTACATTCTGTTCAGACAATCTCGGGCAATCTTGATAAAGTGGTCAACTGACCCGCACTTGTAGCAGGAGCGGTCATGGAATCTACAACTTCCAGAATGCCATTTGTCACAATACTGGCACTCCGTTCTATCTCGACGATCATTTCCCACACTGGCGACCGAAGTGACTCGTGCGCTCGAAAGGGGTCGATCGCGATCTCGTCTAGAAAAGCCTGAAGTGTCTCTAGATCGGCCTAAGCCATCTCGAAATTTCTTCGATGACTATGGGAAGGGCTTCCCCGAAGACCTCTTACGAAACTCCCTTGCTCCTGCCTCAGCTTTTCTTTTCTCCATACTGAGCTCATCGGCTTTGCAAGCTCGCTCGACAAGTGCCACAAATTCTCGGATTTCCAAAATGCCAACATACAGCTTTATATCATCATTCAATCCATCCTCGAAACGTTTACACATTACGGCTTCTGAGGAAATGCATTCTCGTGCGTACCGGCTAAGCCTTACAAACTTTCGTTCATAGTCGGTAACCGACATGGAACCTTGTTTAAGTTCAAGAAATTCCTTCCATTTTTGGTCAATGAATCTCTGACTGATATACTTCTTTCGAAACTCGGTTTGGAAGAATTCCCAAGTTACTTGCTCCCTAGGCACAACAGAAGTCAATGTATTCCACCAATAGTAGGCAGAATCACGTAGCAAGGAGATAGTACACTTTAGGCACTCATCGGGGGTGCAAGATAGCTCGTCGAGTACCCGGATAGTGTTGTCCAACCAAAATTCAGCTTGCTCGGCATCATCATTGTCCGTAGCTTTAAATTCAGTAGCCCCATGTTTTCGGATTCTGTCAACTGGGGGCTTATTTGACCTTATTTGGTCCGTTACCGGAGGTATTGTAGGTGCGGGGGTGGTATTTGTCAGGAATGGAGGTTGTGGAACAGCCGTATTAGTTCGAATGTATTGGTTGAACCAATCATTCATCACGCTATAGAAAGCTTGTCTAGCCTCATCATTCGGATTACTAGCATTAGGTTGAGAGTCCGCCAACGCCGTCCCTTGTGCGGGAGCAGGCGCTACACTCTCCAGATCATTAGCTACCGCTCGGTCGGGATCGGGATCCATAACTATAAATAAACACATTTGCAAATGTCAGAAATCACCACACTATCAAATAATTACATAAAATGGCATGTATAGCTAAACCCAACGCATTACGGTAGTCCTAGAATCGACTAAACCGTAGCTCTGATACCAATAAAATTGTAACACCCCGTACCCGAGTCCGTCGCCGGAGTCGGACACGAGGGGTTTGCAGACTTAAATCACTTCTTTGCACAATCCATTTTAAATTTTCCAGGCAAGCTGGCTAACTGCGTCACTGTCACCTTAAAAATCATATCTTCAGTTTCACAACTCAAAAATCAGTTTCGTGATTTTTCCCTGAAACTAGACTCATATATGCATCTACAAATTTTTTTCTAGAATTTTTGGTTGGGCCGATTAGTACAGTTTATTAGTAAAATTCTCCCATGTTACAGGGATCAACTACACTGAACTTTGCGCATTACGACTTAGATATCTCCCTGTACAGGGCTTCAATACTGATGCCGTTTGTTTCTATAGAAACTAGACTCAAAGAGGAATCTATACATATATGGAATGACTTCTAAATGTCTTTGGTTAATTTATAATGAATTTCCAAAGTCAGATCAGGTGATCCAGAAACCGTTCTGGCCCTGTCTCACGAAAACTTTAACATCTCATAATATACTGTTCATATGAACATTTCGTTACTTTTCTATGAAAATAGATTCATCAAGGTTCGATTACATAATTTATTCACTATTTAATTCCATTCCTACTATTTTTACTGATTTTTCACATCCACATCACTGCTGCTTCCAGCATTTATTTTTAAGGTAAACTTTATCTATTTCATGATCCTCCATGGATCAACTAGAGTTTGTCATACATATTCCAAAAATGATGATGAATAACCATTCCCATGGCTAACCGTTACCAACATTTCCATACCTCTCGACGGACAACATACAAAATGATTATAAAGCTATGATCAAAGTATATTTAAGCCATTTTCGCATGGCTATCCAAATTTACACAAAACCGAAGGGTACATGACCAACAACAAAAGGGTAGTCCTATACATGCCATTTCAAAGTTCAACCAAAAGTATACCAAAAGGAGCTTTGATAGTGTGGGCGACTTCGACTTCAAAATCCCGAGTCCGATAGCTGAAGAACCAAAATCTATAAAACAGAGAATCAAAGAAACGGAGTAAGCATTAAATGCTTAGTAAGTTTTGAGCAAAGAATTTAGACACAACCAAAGTATAGCATTCATGTAGCTAAACGGATAATTTCATATGCACAAATTTTCAATATCGTACTTACTTCACATTACCAACCCTTTTATTCAAACACAAAGATCAACTTAGCCAAAGGCCGGTAGCTCATTTATCAACTGAGCGAATACTTATTTGTAAGGGCTCAACTAATTCAAAGCACATACGAAACATACCTCAATGTTGGGATGTTACAAGCGTATTAACTGAAATTTTTACAGCAAGATCATTCATTCCCAAATCACGTACCTTCGGAATTTAACCGGATATAGCTACTCGTTCAAATGCCTTCGGGACATAGCCCGGTTATAGTAACTCGCACAAATGCCTTCGGACTTAACCCGGATTTAGTAACTCGCACCAATGCCTTCGGGCTTAGCCCGGAATTAGTATCTCGCACAAATGCCTTCGGATCTTAGTCCGGATATGGTCACTTAGCACAAAGCCTTCGGGACTTAGCCCGGACATCATTCGAATAACCATACACATTTAACATTAAATCATGACACATTCGTATTTCATTTTCATTAGCAAAACTCAAACACAAGACACTTATCACTCTTGCAATTTCGGCTCAATAGCCACACACAAAGAGCATGATTTTGATTTGCTTAAAACATGATCTAATCAAATCATAATTTAAGCTCTATTACTCAAGAACTTACCTCGGATGTGGTCGAACGTTTTCAGCGGCTATTCGATAGCTTTTTCCTTTCCCTTATCCAACTGTGGTCCTCTAAGCTCTTGAGCTAATTCAAACAAATTTAACTTATTAAAGTCTCATTATGCTAGCTTATGGCCGAATATGACAAGGAGTTTGATTGGTCATATGGCCACCTTCTAGCTCAACTACACAATGGTCAAATGCATTTTTAATCACATTAAGCAATTTAATACAATTCATTCGAACATCAAAAGAAAACCTCAAGGTACTTAGCCCATATATACTTTAGGCATTAGAGTCACATATATATATGGAATCATGAATCAAACTCAACATTTTAGCTAATATTCCCCCTTGGCCGAATTTTCTAAGCCAAGACAAAAGCATCAATATGCTTGCCTCTAACCGAATACATGCAACACCAATCTTCTTCCTATGGCCGAATATGCATGTCTATGTTGAGGCCGATTATATACTTAATTCCACACATAAATGGCATACATTTTACTAACTAATGCATTACATATTATAACTCAATACGCATCCATCATTTAATCCATAACCGAAGCACCATCATGTGTAAGTATATACCTTGAGATAATATATAGGTCATACCAATACATCATGTGCAATCATATATATATGTGCAAGAGCCGAATCACAAATTTGATTATAACCAAATTTAAACATATATCCAAAACATAAATCTTACCTACCATGCAATAAACATAAATCACACTTATGGATATACCATGGCCGATACTTCCAACAACACCAAATAAAAATATACTTCATGGATCTAAGGTAGAACCAAGAAAGAAACTCATAATCATCAAGATGTAAGCAACTACCATTGTTCATCTAGTTTTAGCATGAAACACAACCATCACCCTTATAAATCTCCATAGCCGAAAACCTTACTTATTCCAAAATCACAATTTCAACATGGGTTACCAACAATAACTTGATATCTCACTCAAAATCAACTAGGATTTCAAGAACTAGTATCAACTTCCTTACCTTAATATCGACCTAAGATGACCGATTGCTTCACTCCTTCCTTCCTCCTCTCAATCCGGCCAAGAAGAACCAAAGAACACAACTTGTTTCCTTTCTTCCTTAGAATATTCGGCCAAGAGAAATGAAAAAAAAAGATGGACACTTTTTTTTTTATTTTCTTTCTAACATTCACGGCAATGGGGAGGGGGAGAAACAATCACACACCTTCTTTCTTTTTTCCATTTCTTTATTACTAACTTTATTTTATTGTTTCCTCCCATGATGCACCAACACAACATGTCTCTGACATGTTTTGCCCATCACCCTTTGTCCATCCTAATGTCATGGCCGGCCACTACTAGATGGGGGGAAAATCGACATGCAAGTCCCCCCTTTTTCAACATGCACTAATAGGTCCTTATGTTTTGATCTATCACATTTCAAAAATGTCACACATAAGTCCTATTGACTAAATTCACATACAATTTACTAAATCGAAGCTTAAAATTTTCACACATTTATTTTAGACAATAAATATCATATTCAAATAATTTGGTGACTCGGTTTAGCGGTCCCGAAACCGCTTTCCTACCAGGGTCGCTTTAGGGCTGTCACACAAACCACTCTTTTGGTAAGATTTTTGAGGACCAAAATCCCTAAAGGGGGAGAATTGTGACATCCTGAATTAGGGCTTAGTCAGAACAGTGGTTTCGAGACCACAAAATCTAAAATAGAAATAATTAATTTAAGTTTCTTATAAGGTTTATGAAGTGTATGTATGATTGTATGAATATTTAATGATGAAATTCTATGTGAAAAATGCTTAATTTGGCTTTAAGGACTAAATTGAATAAATTGTAAAACTTCAGTTCTAGAAGCTTTTAGCATGAAATTAAATTGAATCATTAATTAGAGGTTCTTAAATAGTAATTTGACCAAGTTCTAAAAATTTGGACAAAATTGGACATGCATGGTAAAAAAATTCCAAAGAAAGACTTTAGGGGTAAATTGGTCATTTTTTCATTAAATGGACTAAAAGACAAATTAAAAGCTAAAATTTGTCCATCTTCTACCCCATGGCTGTGTGAACAAAGGAGAACACCATGGCTAGGGTTTTCAAGCTTCCAAGCTCAATAGTAAGTGTTCCCAAGCCCCTCTTTTAATGTTCTTTACATTTTTCAAGTCCTCGTGACATGATCTATCCATCTCTACCCATATTTTAAAGTAGGGTTCATGTTCAAAAATTGATCCTTGCATGACCTGCTTGTGCTTTGATGTTTAAGGAAAGAATATGAAAGATTGGGGTACGTTTAACAACTTTTACTAAGTGATTTTGCATGAAAATGCTTAAAAAGGACTAAAGTGTAAAAGTTGTAAAATGGATAGTATATGTGTGAAATAAAAGATAAATGTGATTTCTATAAAAGTAATAAAGGTTTAACTAGGCTTAAAGTATAAAAAAACGAGAACATTTCATTTTACGAGCCTAGGGACCAAAGTGTAAATATGTGAAAGTTTAGGGATAAAAATAAAAATTTGTAAAAGTATGATTCTTGGACCAATTTGAATAATGTGAGACCTAAATAAGTTATATTTGAAATGTTAGATTAAGAAAATCGAGATTCTAGCTTAAATCGGGAAAGTGCGAGATTATGGACTAAAATGGAATAATTTGCCGTGCTCGGATTCAAGGTAAGTTCGTGTGATAATAATATTGCAATGTCATGCTTAAATTGTAATGTTATACTATTACCTCATAAATTGAATGATTTGTCATACGAATGTACATGATGAGAACTCAACAAGTAAGTACATGTGTAAAGAATGTGATAATGTATTATATTTTAATGTGTTGACATAATGTGATAAATGTTTTATCAATATTATGTATGCTATGCCTAATGATAACTTTGTAAGTATGAATGATATTGGTTGTTATCCACGATGTTATGAGCAAGTACGATGGAAATGCTATGTGTATATGAAAAAGAATCCCGTTTGAAACTTAGGAATAGTTTAGGATACACGTGGCATGTCAATAGGAATTAAGAAATCCAAACTCATTGAGTTGGTTTGGGTTCGTGATATATATGAGGCATCCAAACTCATTGAGTTGGTTTGGGTTCATTATGGATGCGAGCATCCGAACTCATTGAGTTGGTCTGAGTTCATTATGGATACGATACATGCAATTGGGTTCTGGGAAATGGTATTGTATGTCCTACTGGTGGCTAGGTAATCATTGAGTGGGTTGGATACCTGACAGCTTGTGTGAGTAGCCCGTGTAGTTACACCTTGATCAAGCTTATATGAACAATTCCGTGAGTAGCTCCATTATGAGCATTACATGTTATGAGGTAGCTTTGGCTACGTACGTATATGTGGCAATTATGTGCAAGTTTTCCTTGTATCCAGTAGTATTTCCGAGTGTTCAACGGGTAATGCATTGGATGTGGTGATGAAAGTCCTAATGAGGACATGTTAAAGAAGGTGTGATCTTATGATACACTATGGGTAAATACAGGTATGTACGTAAAACCCATGATTAATGCCTTGATAAAGGATAAATTGTGATGAGAAATGTATATATATACACTTGATAATCAAGTATGCTTGTAATGAGATGGTACAAGGTTCACACCCAAAGCATATGAGCACTTGGCTGGGTATGTGATATGTAATGGAAGGGTGGTAAAAATGCAAATGAATGATTGATGCTTGTGAGAATGACTTCTAAGATAATCTTGTGATTGTAAATTTCCAGTCATGATGAATAGATAGGTGATAAATTTGATTTATGATTATGTGAAAGGCTTGTGAGCTAGATGGACTTGAAACTCGACATGTTAATCTTTAAGAGTTTAGTCCATTATATGATGTTAGATTATATGATTTGAGAAATATGATTACACATTATTGTTTGTACCTTAAGCATGTATGCTAAAATGTTTAGCCAAGAGTTGAGATGCTTTAATATGAAAAGAATATGAATGATTGACTGATGTCAAGGCATGGTAATATATTAATATAGTTTGAAAAGGATGATGATTAAAATTGAAGAATTTGTAACTGTGAAATTATATAAATGAAATTGGTAAATGCTTGTTATTTTCATACGAGCTTACTAAGCTATATAGCTTAGCCCTTCCTTTTCATTTCTTTAGTGTTGCCAGGTTAGCTCGAGTTTGGAGATCGTCGAAGGCAGCATCACACTACCAAGCTACCACCTTTGGGGTATTGATGAGTCTTAAGTGTTTCCAAGTGAGTGGCATGTATAGGGACTTAGTTATTATGATATGTGCTCTTATGATTTGGCCAAATCTATTGGCTATGTTGAGTTGTTGTATCTAGCCATGAGATGTGGCTTATAATGATTGTGGCTTGTAAGCCTAATTGTCCATGCTATGTGCTAATGTTTTGTGATGTGATCATATTTGTTTACTATGATTGATTAGTGTATAGTATTTGTACATGAGCAATGCCTTAGAAGCATTCGAGGTGGTCATGGCCATGGAATAAATGCGTAAAATTGCAATAAGTTGATAATGATTGAACATGAACATTTGTTGAATGAGTAGAGATTAATTGTTAGGTAATATGTTATAGTTACTTGGTAAAAGTGGTCATCGATATGAAAAGGCTATTGATTGTGAATTGGTATGTCCAATTTGGTGTAACATGAGTAGGTAAGAATCACCTGTATAACAACATGCAAATGCTTTAATTGAGTTTTACTAAAGGGTGATTAACCACTAAATTGATGTTATAATAGGTGCATATGATATGTTTAAGTATGAGAGAGTTTAAGGGTAACAAAAGGTTTGGAAAATAGCATAAATGTTGGCCACATGGGCGGAGACACATCTGTGTGTCTTAGCCGTCTAGAGGATACAGCCTGAAGACATGGGCATGTGTCCAGGGTATGTGAAGTCTGCACTTAAATCGCGAGAATTTAATTCATCACACGGCCTAGCACACGGGCATATCGCTTGGCCGTGTGGTTCATTTTGTTTACTGACATCATAAATAGAGAGTTACACGGCCTGAGGACACAGGCGTGTCAAGGGCACACGGGCGTGTCATTGTCTCCAGACGGGCGTATGACCCTGTTTCATGGAAAAGTTTCTAAGTTTTCCCAAAACCTTCTTAAGTTCTAGATTTAGTCCGTAATTACATTCAATGCATGTTTGGGGCCTCGAAGGCTCATGTAAGGTACATTATGCACGTGTTCGAATGATTTTGATATGACTGAAATTTTGTAGCCCGGTTTTACATGTTGTGTATGATTAAGTCCGGTAATGCCTCGTACCCTATTCCGGCGTCGAATATGGGTAAGGGGTGTTACATTGGCACTTTTTCCTTTCGGCATATTGTTGTCAGAAGATGATGAAAGAAAAGTTCAGCT
Source organism: Gossypium hirsutum (assembly GCF_007990345.1). NCBI lineage: Eukaryota > Viridiplantae > Streptophyta > Magnoliopsida > Malvales > Malvaceae > Gossypium > Gossypium hirsutum. Next base: position 65,906,586 of record NC_053435.1, read on the forward strand.
TTCTAGCTCGATATGCATCATTTCATTTCTTAGAAGATTGAATGCCTTACAAAGATTTGTTTACGGTGCAAAATACCATATAGAAAAATAGTTCAAATGATATTAACATTAGAAACATTTAATGCGGATGCAATTATAGTGCTAATGAATTGCGTCCACATCTTGGTGAATGGAAACAGAATTGCCTGACTAAAATTTGTTGGCAGCCTCCTTTCTGGCCTATAATTCCAACTACCCCTACCCTGAGTCAAATATTTTATAACATCCTCCATATCAATATTTTTCAATTTTTCCAAATCTATACTATCAATAAATCTTTTTCATAAAATGGAATGTCATAAAACTCACAAAATATCACTAGGGAATAACGAAACTTCTACTCCTTGAACTGTGATAGTAATTACATATACCCCGATTCCATCCTGAACTATCTGGTGGTTAAGAGAAGCATGATATTCATGAACTACAAGAATAATTGGCTCTTTTTTGGAAGTGATACAAAATCGCTCCCAATGATGGTATTTGACTAAAGTCTATATTTCTTTGTAGTGGACCATAGAGGGGTCAAACCCTCGCTTTTATATGAAAGGTCTCCCTTGTGACTCGAGAAAATATTTTTCAACATTTGAATGATGAAATCTTATAGGGTCCAAAAATGTCGGGGTTTCTGAGTCCATAGCTATTTTGCTCTTACGAGGACGCCTTCTTAAATCAAAGCTTCTAACAAAAATATAAATGAATAGTAATAAATGGAACAGTAATATAAAATACAGAATATTTAACCTCAACCTCTTTGAACTTGTACGTGCTTCCTCTTTGATCTTTTGATGACGTTTTTCCTCAATGTGGTCTTTAGATTTAGGAATAAAGGATTGAAAACCTATATTTTTTGAAAAAGGGGTTTTGAAATTAGAGGCTTTAAAGAGGATTTAAAAAGGGTTTCGATAGTAAAATAAAGTTAGGCTATATTAGTAGGGTGCTTTTATGCTTAAAATTAGAGTTTTAAAGGTTAAAATCTAGGTATTTGTAAGGTTAAAAAAGTCAAGTTGCACAGTTGGGTTGGGTTGACACTGCAAAAAATTTCAGCGATGTCATAACACGGAGGTTCAGTGCCGCGACATCCTTAGCAAATTTCTCATGTAAGAGCCCAGTTTTAGCTAAATAGGAACAGTGGTTTCGAAACCACAAATCCGAGGTCAAAAATTATTTTAATATTATTTTATGTGTTTACAGCATGTTATTTGATATGTGTGAAAATTTTGTGAGCTAACTTTATCATTTAATTGCTCAATTTGAGAAAAAAGACTTAATCTTGTAAAATGAAACAGTTGCATTCTACTTGTTAAAGGTGCTTAATTACCATGGTTGATTAAATTAAAAGTCCTTATGATGATATTAAACCATTAATATATTTAGTGGACATACATGTACATCATATGTAACAGCCCGATTTAGACCCTAATCGGAACGGTGGTTTCGGGACCACGAATCTGTGTTAGAAATATATTTTAAAATTGTTTTATGTGTTTATTATGTGTGAATGCAAAATTTGCAAGCTAATTATTGAAGTATCTAATTGCTTTGTTCTTTCAATATGGAGTATTTATAATGCAATTATACCTTTGAATCTTTGCATGGACACATTCGACCATTAGTAGGTGGAATATAATTAATTTAAACTAAGGTTAAAAAGGTAAATTATGTGATAATAAGTAAATAATGAAACATAAAATTAAAATATGCTTTCATATTAACATGTTCTTGCCAAAATAACAAATTAAGAAAGAAAAGAAAAAGAAACTAGGGTTTGACAGTTTGTAAAGCTCAATCAAGATCAAGAACCAAAGAAATTGAATTTGGATCGGGGGAAAGCAAAAGTTGTCGACTAGCTATCCCGTTTCGTTTTACATAGACCGAGGAAAGTTTATAAGTAAATAGTCAAAATCAATTTTAAATAAATGAAAAGTATATATACTGAATTGATATGTATCAATTATTATATGCTATAGCGAATGTGAATAAGCTTGATTACTATGTTTCTGAATTCATTTCGACCAAGTTACAACGTCCGAAAGCCCTGTATGAACCTTAGGAATAGCTAGGAATCATATGTCATGACATAGGATTCTGATTTATGTGTGCGAGTAAGACCATGGCATCGATATGTGTTTTCGATATATGTATACGAGTAAAACCTCGTCTGGGACAGTGGCATCGATGTATGATTACATGTAAAACCACATTTGGGATGTTGGCATTGTACGACTTATGTGTGGTCAACCGAGTGTCCTATCCAATTCCGACTAGTTCATTGCGCAAAGACAAGTTGTGTTCGAATGTGTAAGATAAGCTAAATGGCCAGGTACGAATTGGCTTGTTATGTATTTAAAATAAGGTAAGTGAGTAATTTGGTACTTATTTCAAATTATGCATAATGCAATTGAAGGTTACATGTGAATTATGTAACTGTACTCGGCCTTGTGAATAGTATTAAAATGAGTTTAAATTATATGTATGTATGAACACATGTATTCGGCTACATAACTAAAATGCATATGAAATTATATGATGACACATGAGTTTATGTATTTGTACGCATGTGAACTAGGTTGATATTAATTACTTGGTTTTGGAAGTTAATTGAATATATAATAACATGGTTATAAAAGCATACGGTCAAAGTGACAAATATGAAAGAATATATATTTATATATAATATATATATTTTAAATGTTTAAATCTAAATGTTTATAATAACGTGCTTTGGCTTAGTTTAATTTATTGATGATATTTTTGGGTTACTCATTCGTTTATGACTTACTAAGCTATAAATAGCTTACTCTATGTACATGTGTGTTTTTATTTTATAGATTTTGGAGTCAAGCTACGAGCTCGGGGACTGTCAGCAAAGTTTCATCACACTATTAACTATTTTGGTACCTTTATAAGTTAAATCTGAATTATGGCATGTATAGGCTGGGTTGCGTTTTGAAATGATGGATTTTAGTTTTGTATAATTTGAGCCGTGCGAAAATGGCTTAATTCCCCATAGATGATTTTGATTATGTTTACTTTTGGTTGAGTTTGTTGTGCTTATGGTATTTTATGCTAAGGATGATTATTAAGTGTGATATGTGCCTTGTTGTGCATTGAACTTGGTTGGTGATTCAGATATGGTAGGAATAAGTTGGTCAATATAAATATATATAAGCATGTTTGTTCAATTTGAATGCAGTTTATATTAAGTAAAGTATTATATGTAAAATTTTAGTTAATAAATTAGATTAAAGTGATATAATTAATTTGGTAATAAAAGATGTATTGTAATGACCGAATATGAATGAAGATATTTTGCATAGTTTTCCATATGGTTCGTGAAAATTGGTATCTTGGATGTATATATATGCCTATAATCAGTGAATGTTTTACCTCTGGAAAGTACATTTTATATTATGATTTGGTACTAAGAAGTATTCGACTATATTTTAATGTGATTAGGGCTATTATGGTATATGTATTATATCATATGTTTGTGTTTGAAAATGGCACACTAATTTCGGTTAGCATTGATATGAAATGAATATAAAATGTATATAATTGTGATCAGGTATTAGCTGTTGTAATTCGGTTATAAAAACAAAGTATGAGTATATATATATACATAGGTCATAATTACTAATGTTGTGATTTGGCTAAGTGAAGACAAGCTGGGTATATTAACTCGACGTATTTATGCATTACTTAAATGGTTTGGCTAATGTGATAAGATTTGGTCACTAAATATTTGTTTATATGCTCATGTTATAATTATGCATTATATAATTGTGGTTAAATAAGGCATGTTATAATGTTAGGTAATATTTGATAAATGAAATGTACTTGAGATATATGTGTTTTTTTTATATAGCATTATGATATGTGACATTATTAATTTAAATTAGTGAGCTGAAATTGCAAGTTGACAGATACATTCATATATGTAAACCATTCGTATGTTTTGCATGTCAAGTTTGTATATTTCATTCGGATATGAAATGAATTGTATTAGGTTATAAGTTAAGCATTAGATTCCTATGTTTATTTGTTTGAATTGAATTAACAGATTCGAATAATTAGTTAAATAGTGTATCAAATTGGGTGGTTTGGTTTTCTTATTTTATAAAAAAATTGATGATTTACTTTGTTATGGAAGTTGTTACAAAATTTAATATGAATGGTAATACCTTGTGACCCTATTTCAGTGACGGTTACGGGTTAGGGGTGTTATATTTTATTGGTATCATAGCTACGATTTAGTAGGTTCTTGGAGTAACGTAGCGTGTGTGGGTCTAGCTATACATGTCATATTATATACTGCGATAGTGTGTTAACTTCTGACATTTGAAAATGTGTTTTCATATAGTAAATGGATCCTGACAGAGCTATTGCTAATGATGTCGAGAGTATAGCGCCTGCTGCTACGCAAGGGATAGCGTCGGTTGATTCTCGACCTATTTTGAGTAACCAGGAAAGAGAGGCTAAACAAGCCCTCAATCAAATGATGAATGACTGGTTTACTCAGTATATCCAGACTAACCCAGCTGCACAATAATCTTTACCCCCGAGAATCCATCTTGAAAACTACGAATTCTTTACCTGACTCAGGCTGAACTAATACGGGTGCCTCTATCAATAATACTCTCAACTGCTCGAAGCTCTGTTGACACTTTTCTGACTATTCAAATTTAACATCTTATTGAAGCAATCGTGTCATTGGAGTTGCAATCTTCGAGAAGCCTTTCACAAATCGTCTATAATAGTAGGTTAGTCCCAGAAAACTTCAGACTTCAGATACATTTCTCGGAGGCTTCCAATCTATAACAACAGAAATTTTGCTCGGGTCTACTCGGATACTTGCGGCTGAAACTATATGTCCCAGAAAACCAACCTCTCGTAGCCAAAATTCACATTTGTTGAACTTTGGAAACAACTTTTTATCTCTCAAAATTTGTAGCACGATTCTCAAATGTTCTTCATGCTCAGATTCATTACGAGAGTAAATTTAAATGTCATCAAGAAACACAACCACGAATCAGATATAGCCTGAAAATTCGGTTCATCAAGTCGATAAAAATAGCAGGTGCATTTGTTAATCTGAAAGGCATAACAAGAAATTTGTAGTGTCCGTACCTTGTTTTAAATGCAGTCTTCGGTACATCCAAATCTTTAATTCGCAACTGATAATAACTCGATCTTAAATAAAATTTCAAAAACACCGTTTCCCTTTTTAACTGATAAAACAAATCATCAATTCGTGGCAATGGATATTTATTCTTGATCGTCACTTTGTTGAGCTGTCGATTGTCTATACATATTCTCATCATGTCATCTTTCTTTTTCACAAACAATACCGGTGCACCCCAGGGAGAGAAACTTGGTCTAGCAAAACCCCTATCTGCCAACTCTTGCAACTGAGCTTTCAATTCTTTTAACTCTGTCAGGGCCATTCTGTATAGAGCTATTGATATCGGTGTTGTTCTCGGTAATAATTCAATACCAAAATTAACTTTTCTAATAGGTGGTAAACCTGGTAACTTTTCGAGAAATACATCTGGATACTCGCACACAACTGATACTGACTCAATCTTTGTTTCTGTCATTTTCGTATCAAGTATATAAGAAAGATAAGCTCCATACCCTTTTCTCACAAATTTTTGAGCTAACATAGACGAGATCATAACTGGAAAACTATTCAGATCATCAGATTCAATTCTAATAGTCTCATTATTCTTACATTTCAATTCTATTGTCTTTCGTCTACAACTCACTATTGCACTATCCATTGTTAGCCAATCCATACCCAAAATCACATCAAATTCATCAAATGGAAACAAAATTATATTAGCTAGAAAATAGAAATCCTGATGCATTAACGGACAATTCTTGCAGACTTTGTCAACCAAAACACATTGCCTAAGGGGTTCGATACTCTAATCGAAAATTCAGTAGATTCTACAGGCAAAGCCTTACTAAATACTAAATTCATGCATATATATGAATGAGTTGATCCTGGATCTATCAATGCAATCACATTAGTATCTTAGAGAGTAAAAGTATCGGTGATAACATCTAGAGATGACGCTTCTTCACAAGCGTGAATAGCGTAGGCTCTGGCAGGTGCTCTGGCCTCATATCTGTAACACCCCGAACCCGAAACCGACACCGGAGTCGAACACGAGGTGTTAACTGACTTTAACCCCTTATAAAATTTATTTTCCAGACACTGCCCAATCTGTGTACTAGTCGTTTTAAAAATCATATCTTGAGTTTCGTAACTCAAAAATCAGTTTCGTGATTTTTCCCAGAAACTAGACTCATGTGCCCATCTATGTATTTTTTTCTAGAATTTTTGGTCGGGCCAATTAGTACAGTTTATTAGTCAAAATCTCCCATATTGCAGGGGTCGACTACACTGACCTTTGCCCATTACGACTTGGATATCTCCCTGCACGGGGCTTCAATACTGATGCCGTTTGTTTCTACGAAAACTAGACTCAGAGGGGAATCTGTACATATATGGTACGACCCCTAATTATCTCTGGTTAATTTATAATGAATTTCCAAAGTCGGAGCAGGGAATCCAGAAACCGTTCTGGCCCTGTCCCACAAAAATCTGATTATCTCTTAATATACTGCTCATATGATCTTTTCGTTACTTCCTCATGAAAACAGACTCATCGAGCTTCGATTACATAATTTATTCATCAATTAATTCCACTCCTACTATTTTTAGTGATTTTTCAATCTCATGACACTGCTGCTGCCAGCATCTGTTACGAAAGTAACTAGGTCCATTTCATGCCTACCCTTGATCCAACTCAATCGAACATTCGTGCCATTTTCGCATGGCTTAAAGTTTACATGCCATAATTCAAACACAACGTACTAGCTTATACATGCCAAAATGTTCTTCTAAGCCAACTAAGAAGAAAGTACCAAAACTTGCTATCCGGTGTGATGACTTCGATGACGGCCCGACCACGCAAAAATAGATGAGTCCAAGCAACCTATAATGGGTGACAAGGAAACACCGAGTGAGTTTATAACTCAGTAAGTCATAAGCTATGCACTACCATCCATCAATAACATTATCACAAGAGAAAACAAAATGGAACGAGGCTAATTACTCCATCCATTCCGAACCATACCATAGTTCCTCCAACCTATCAATTCAATTTCATATCAATTCATGCATTCACATTCCATATACTCATCAATAGGACATTGAAACATTTTCATAATTCAATTTATTTTCGTTACAATCAAACGACTAAACGGCCTTTCACCCATCCTACGATAAATTTTATGTACGTGACTTCAAGTATATTTGTCACATAGGTTCAAACTTACCGAGCTCAACACCAAGTATAAGCATAGCACATAATAGCCATGTACTCAAAACACTTACCCGATCCGCTGTCCGCGATCGACTCAATAGTGTCGCACACATAGTGTCCGTAATGATTCACGAATGTATATCGAGTCCGCACACTCAGTGCTATATAATCAACTCGCACACTTAGTGCTACATAATCAAATCGCACACTTAGTGCCACATAGTCAAACTCGCACACTTAGTGCCGCATGGTCAATTCGCACACTTAGTGCATCATATTCATTTCGCACACTTAGTGCAACATAGTCGAATCGCACACTTAGTGCTGTACAATTTAATCCCGCGCACTTAGCGCCAATCTCATGGTCATAAATGGTTATCCCGCACGTTTAGTGCCGAGATCAACAACTCAGTACATCTTACCTCTTTTCTTTCATTCAACAATTTCATCATCACATACGTACATGCATATATATATATATATGTATATTTATTCATTCCATTCAGCATCAATACATACACATTATGACCATTTGAAATAATACCAACTACATGCTTAATGACTTACCTCGTGTTGGGTAAGACGGTTCCAACTCGGCTACTCGATAACCTTTTCTTTGCCTTTGCTCGATTCACCTCCTTTAACTCCTTGAGCCAAATCAATAATTTAAAATAGTCATTAATCGACTATTCAAGTATTACTTTCAGAATAATATATATATTGATTTGACTTTCACACACATAGATTATAGTAAGCTTTATAATAGTCAATAAATAACTCATTGGCAAATTTTCATTAATGTTTACAACAAAATCACATATTCACTACTAGCTGTTTTCCTGAGCAGTAGTCGCTAAATTGTTTATAAATGGAGCTACAAAACTCCAAATCACTAGCCGTTAATTTTCCCTGAATATAGACTCGTATATCTTCCATCCATAAAATTTCCAGAATTTTTGGCTCGGCCAATCAATACCAGATTTTTCTTAAAGTTTCCCCTGTTTCACTGTTTGACTATTCTGACCACTCTTCACTACGAATCAAATTTCTCATTTTACAGAATTCAAAATGTGTTGTATTTGATCTCATTTGAAACTAGACTCATTAAGGAGTCTAAGCATATAAATTTTATCTTATAATCATTTTTGTACAATTTATAATGATTTTCTAAAAACAGAACAGGGAATCTAGTAGTCATTTTGACTCAGCCCCACAATACTTCAAATATCTCAAGATCGGTAACTCTTTTGTTTTCATAGTTTCTTTTGTAAGAAAATAGACTCTTCAAGCTTTAATGGCATAATTCACTCAGCTTCTAATTCAATTCCTACAAATTATGGCGATTTTCCAAAATCACCTTACTGCTGCTGTCCCCAAACAGATTATTACCGAATCAAATACTAACATTAGCATTTCACCTTAATAGCTAGCTTGCCAAGCCTTAATTTAACATATTTTCATTCAATTTAGTCTAATAACGCATAAATGGGTAAATTACATTTTTACCCCTAATATTTCGCACTTTCACAATTTAGTCTTTATTCCACAAAACACAAAATACACAAAGTTTGGTCACACTCCTTAAGGGCCGAATCTTCCTAGTGCCCATATAAGTCCATACATCTCATTTATTTCACCTTTGAGTCCTTCAAAAATTTGTTTTTGTAATTTAGCCCTAACTACTCAAAATCACCAAAAACTTCAACACAAAACATATTAATCTTTTATAGCCGAAAACCATACTCACCCCCAAAATCGAAATTTCAACATGGTTTACAAAAATCACTTGATAGCTCACTCAATATCAACTAAAATTTCAAAAGCTAGTACATACTTCCTTACCTTAATAGTGACTTAAAATGACCGATTGCTCATGTTACCAACAATATTCAAGATTTGAACATGGGCTAAGTAAGGGACTTAGTAACTAGCTTAATACATTCAACAATTTCCAAAAGCTACCATGCATTACATACCTTATTCAAGACTAGAAGGAGTGGCCGAATGTCTTACTTCCCCTTCCCCCTTCTTCTTAGCATTTTCGGCCAAGGATGATAAAAGATGAACAAATTTTTTTCTTTCTTCTTTAGAACATTCGGCCAAGGGGAAATGAAGAAAGATGGACACTTTTTTTTTTGTTTTTCCTTCTTACTTTCACGGCAAAAGGGGAGGAAAGAAACAATTACCACCCATCCTTTCCTTTTTCCATTTCTTTATTTCCCCATACTTCTTATTATATTTTTATCCTACATACCTCACTAGGCCAACATGTTCCCAACATGTTTCCACCCATAGCATGGCCGGCCACTACATATTAGGGAGGGGAATTTGACATGCAAGTCCCCTTTTTCTTCCACATGCACTAATAGGTCCTCATGCATTGACCTATCACATTTTAAAATTTTCTCATATAAGTCCTATTGACTAAATTCACATGCAATCGACTAAATCGAAGCTTGAAATTTTCACACATTCATGATTACATATTCTAGATAATAAACATCGCATTCAAACCTTTCGGTGACTCGGTTTAGCGGTCCTGAAACCACTTCCCGACTAGGGTCAATTTTGGGCTGCCACAACTCTCCCCCACTTAAGAAATTTTCGTCCCCGAAAATCTTACCGGTAAATAGGTTTGGATATCGTTCTTTCATCGAGCTCTCGGTTTCCCAAGTAGCTTCCTCGATCCCGTGTTCGAGCCATAACACCTTTACTTTCTGTTCGGCATCTTTAATCAAATCAACTCCGAAAATTTTACTTTCACCAAGCTCAGTCCAAAACAATGGTGTGCGGCATTTACGCCCGTACAAAGCCTCGTAAGGTGCCATCTTAATACTTGATTGAAAACTATTGTTGTAAGCGAATTCAATCAAAGGTAAATACCGTTCCCATGAACTACTAAACTCGAGGATGCAACATCTCAACATATCCTCAAGCATCTGAATTATCCGCTCGGATTGACCATCGGTTTGGGGGTGAAAAGCGGTGCTAAAATGCAGCTTGGTACCCAAAGCTTCTTGCAATTTCTTCCAAAATCGTGAGGTGAACCTCGGATCTCTATCCGACACGATAGAAATAGGTACTCCATGTAATCTCACAATCTGAGAGACATACAATTCGGCTAGTTTATCCAATGAAAGATCCGTACGCACGGGGATAAAGTGAGCCGACTTAGTCAGCCTATCAACAACAACCCAAATCGCATCCTTCTTACTTGCGGACAATGGCAGTCCGGACACAAAGTCCATTGTGACTCGGTCCCATTTCCACTCGGGTATCATGATCGGCTGAAGTAATCCTGAAGGCACTTGATGTTCCGCTTTCACCTGTTGACATATTAAACATCTCGAAACAAAGTCGGAGATGTCTCGCTTCATACCATGCCACCAAAACCGACGTTTCAAGTCGTTGTACATTTTCGTGCTCCCCGGGTGAATTGACATTCGGCTACAATGGGCTTCGTTCAGGATCATCGGAATGAGTTCCGAATTCCTTGGAACGCACAAACGACTTCTAAACCTCTAACAACCATCATCATCAATCTGAAACTCCGATTCCTTGTTCGGAACACACTCAGCTCGTTTTGCAACCAATTCACCATCGACTTTCTGAGCTTCACGAATTTGATGAGTCAATAATGGTTTGGCTTTTAATTCAGCTACTAACACATTGTCAGGTAGAACAGACAAGTGTACATTCATCGCTCGCAAAGCAAACAGTGATTTCCGGCTTAAGGCGTCCGCAACCACATTAGCCTTTCCCGGGTGGTAACCAATGGCAAGCTCGTAATCTTTCAACAACTCAAGCCAATGTCTTTGTCGCAGATTCAAGTCTCGTTGAGTCATCAAATATTTGAGACTTTTGTGATCCGAAAATACATGGCACTTCTCACCAAACAAATAATGTCGCCATATTTTCAATGCAAACACAATGGCGGCTAGTTCGAGATCATGGGTCGGATAATTTCTCTCGTGTGGCTTCAATTGTCTCGACGCATAGGCCACAACTCGACCGTCTTGCATCAATACGCAACCCAACCCAAGTAGGGATGTGTCACTATAAATGACAAACTCTTTACCCGATTCGGGTTGCACTAAAATTGGAGCTTCAGTCAAGTGAGTTTTCAGTTGATCAAAACTTTTCTGACACTTCTCCGTCCATTCGAACTTAACGTCCTTTTGAAGTAGCTTCGTCATTGGTGTGGCTATCATCGAGAAACCTTTGACAAATCGTCGGTAATAACCGGCGAGCACCAAAAAGCTCCGAACCTCAGTAATATTTCTCGGAGATTTCCAGTCAAGTATGGCTGAAATTTTGTTCGGGTCAACTCGATTACCCGACGCGGATACCACATGACCCAAGAAGCTAACCTCTCTTAACCAGAACTCACACTTACTGAACTTAGCATATAACTGCTTCTCCCGCAAAATTTGCAGCACTAGCCTCAGATGCTCAGCATGTTCGGTCTCATCTCTTGAATAGACCAAAATGTCATCAATGAACACAACTACGAACCGATCCAAATATGGTCTGAAGATCCGATTCATCAAATCCATAAATACCGCAGGGGCATTAGTGAGTCCAAACGGCATCACTAAGAATTCATAGTGACCATATCTCGTTCTGAAGGCAGTTTTTGGTATGTCCGATTCTCGAATTCGCAACTGATAATAGCCCGATCTCAAATCTATTTTTGAGAACACTGTGGCTCCCTTCAGTTGGTCGAACAAATCATCGATGCGCGGCAATGAATATTTATTCTTTATCGTCACTTTATTCAGTTGACGATAGTCAATACACAACCTCATGGTTCCGTCCTTCTTTTTCACGAACAATACTGGTGCACCCCAAGGTGAGAAACTCGGTCGAGCGAAACCTCTGTCCGTCAATTCTTGCAACTGAGCTTTCAACTCTTTTAACTCGGTTAGTGCCATACGATACGGAGCGATCGAAATAAGCGTAGTTCCAGGTACAAGCTCAATACCAAACTCTACCTCCCGAACAGGTGGCAAACCCGGTAACTCTTCAGGAGAAACATCCGGGTATTCACAGACCACCGGCACCGATTCGGGTTTCTTTTCTAACTCCTTGTCATCAAGTACATACGCGAGGTATACTTCGCACCCTTTCCTTACATATTTCTGGGCCAACATTGCTGATATTACAGCTGGCAACCCCCTTAAGTCCGCAGACTCAACTCGGATTATTTCGTTATTTGCGCACCTCAAATCGATAGTCTTGCTTTTGCAATTCACAACCGCATCATGCGCGGTTAACCAATCCAAACCAAGAATAACATCAAACTCGTCGAACGGCAAAAGCATCAAATCGGCCGGAAAACAGGATTCTCGGATTATTAGAGGGCATCTCTTACACACTTTATCAACACGTACGCATTGACCCAAAGGGTTTGATACTCGAATTACGAGCTCAGTAGACTCAACAGGTAGAGTCTTACTGGTTGCTAAGGTTTCGCATACATATGAATGAGTAGAACCAGGGTCAATCAATGCAATCACATTAGTATGAAAGAGAGTGAAGGTACCAGTGATGACGTCGGGGGAGGATGCCTCCTCTCGTGCGCGAATGGCATATGCTCTAGTAGGAGTACGGTTCTCGGCTCGATCGGCCGTATCAGAGGCCCCCCTCTGACTACCACCCCTGCCTCCTAAAATTCTCGGTGGTTTACCTCTAGATGTCACTCCACTAGGTCTTGCACCTTGAATCTTATTCTTCTCATCCAGCTCCGTGCAATCTCTAATGAAGTGGTCCTTCGAACCGCATCCGTAACAGACCCTGCTAGTAGACTTGCCCCAACATTCACCTAGGTGTCGTCTTCCACATTGGGGACATTCAGGTTTCTCGTGACGATTATTGCCCACACTAGCTACCGAAGTAGCTCGGGAGCCCATCGATGGTCTTGCCCTGATGGAAATTCCCGCAGTCGCCCTCGACTTCTTAATGTCCTCCCTGAACTTCTTTACAGCTGAGAACGGAGCTTTACCCGTCGATCTCTTACGATAATCTCTAGCTTCAAATTCAGCCTTCCTCTTCTCCTTTCCAAGTTCTTCCGCCTTACAGGCTCGTTCGACTAGTGTTACGAATTCTTTTATTTCCAAAATACCCATTAGTAGCTTTAAATCTTCATTCAATCCTTCCTCGAATCTTTTGCACATAGCAACCTCGTCAGCTACACACTCCCGGGCATACCTACTTAGTCTTACGAATTCATGTTCGTATTCAGATACAGTCATACGGCCTTGCTTGAGTTCCAAGAACTCCTTACGCTTCTGATCAATGAACCGTTGGCTAATAAATTTCTTCCGGAATTCCATTTGAAAGAAATCCCAAGTTACTCGCTCGTTCGGGACTATGGAAATCAAGGTCCTCCACCAATAGTAGGCTGAGTCTCGCAACAAAGATACAGCACATTTTAGACATTCGTCGGGTGTGCATGACAATTCATCGAACACCCGAATGGTATTATCTAGCCAGAACTCGGCCCTTTCGGCATCATCAGTTACTATGGCCTTGAACTCCTCGGCCCCACGCTTCCTAATCAAGTCTACAGGTGGCTTACTCAGCCTCACAGGATCAGCGACTGATGGCATTACAGGCTCTTGGGGTGGATTATTCAAATTCGGGAATTGTTGGACAGCCGGGTTGGTTCGGGCATATTGCGCGACCCACTCATTCATCATGGTAAAGAAGGCTTGTTTAGCCCCCTCACCTTGATTATTCGCAGATGACTGAGGTTCAACAGGCGGCGTCCCTTGTGCAGGAGCAGCCGCTACGCTCTCAACGTCATCCGCTAGGGTTCTTTCTACACCGGGATCCATTTACTAATCAAAACAAAAACATTTCAACCGTCGGAAGTCATCACACATTTAAACATTAACATTCGGCATGTATAGCTAGACTCATGCGCGCTATGGTAGTCCTAGAACCGACTAAACCATAGCTCTGATACCAATAAAATGTAACACCCCGAACCCGAAACCGACACCGGAGTCGAACACGAGGTGTTAACTGACTTTAACCCCTTATAAAATTTATTTTCCAGACACTGCCCAATCTGTGTACTAGTCGTTTTAAAAATCATATCTTGAGTTTCGTAACTCAAAATCAGTTTCGTGATTTTTCCCAGAAACTAGACTCATGTGCCCATCTATGTATTTTTTTCTAGAATTTTTGGTCGGGCCAATTAGTACAGTTTATTAGTCAAAATCTCCCATATTGCAGGGGTCGACTACACTGACCTTTGCCCATTACGACTTGGATATCTCCCTGCACGGGGCTTCAATACTGATGCCGTTTGTTTCTACGAAAACTAGACTCAGAGGGAATCTGTACATATATGGTACGACCCCTAATTATCTCTGGTTAATTTATAATGAATTTCCAAAGTCGGAGCAGGGAATCCAGAAACCGTTCTGGCCCTGTCCCACAAAAATCTGATTATCTCTTAATATACTGCTCATATGATCTTTTCGTTACTTCCTCATGAAAACAGACTCATCGAGCTTCGATTACATAATTTATTCATCAATTAATTCCACTCCTACTATTTTTAGTGATTTTCAATCTCATGACACTGCTGCTGCCAGCATCTGTTACGAAAGTAACTAGGTCCATTTCATGCCTACCCTTGATCCAACTCAATCGAACATTCGTGCCATTTCGCATGGCTTAAAGTTTACATGCCATAATTCAAACACAACGTACTAGCTTATACATGCCAAAATGTTCTTCTAAGCCAACTAAGAAGAAAGTACCAAAACTTGCTATCCGGTGTGATGACTTCGATGACGGCCCGACCACGCAAAAATAGATGAGTCCAAGCAACCTATAATGGGTGACAAGGAAACACCGAGTGAGTTTATAACTCAGTAAGTCATAAGCTATGCACTACCATCCATCAATAACATTATCACAAGAGAAAACAAAATGGAACGAGGCTAATTACTCCATCCATTCCGAACCATACCATAGTTCCTCCAACCTATCAATTCAATTTCATATCAATTCATGCATTCACATTCCATATACTCATCAATAGGACATTGAAACATTTTCATAATTCAATTTATTTTCGTTACAATCAAACGACTAAACGGCCTTTCACCCATCCTACGATAAATTTTATGTACGTGACTTCAAGTATATTTGTCACATAGGTTCAAACTTACCGAGCTCAACACCAAGTATAAGCATAGCACATAATAGCCATGTACTCAAAACACTTACCCGATCCGCTGTCCGCGATCGACTCAATAGTGTCGCACACATAGTGTCCGTAATGATTCACGAATGTATATCGAGTCCGCACACTCAGTGCTATATAATCAACTCGCACACTTAGTGCTACATAATCAAATCGCACACTTAGTGCCACATAGTCAAACTCGCACACTTAGTGCCGCATGGTCAATTCGCACACTTAGTGCATCATATTCATTTCGCACACTTAGTGCAACATAGTCGAATCGCACACTTAGTGCTGTACAATTTAATCCCGCGCACTTAGCGCCAATCTCATGGTCATAAATGGTTATCCCGCACGTTTAGTGCCGAGATCAACAACTCAGTACATCTTACCTCTTTTCTTTCATTCAACAATTTCATCATCACATACGTACATGCATATATATATATATGTATATTTATTCATTCCATTCAGCATCAATACATACACATTATGACCATTTGAAATAATACCAACTACATGCTTAATGACTTACCTCGTGTTGGGTAAGACGGTTCCAACTCGGCTACTCGATAACCTTTTCTTTGCCTTTGCTCGATTCACCTCCTTTAACTCCTTGAGCCAAATCAATAATTTAAAATAGTCATTAATCGACTATTCAAGTATTACTTTCAGAATAATATATATATTGATTTGACTTTCACACACATAGATTATAGTAAGCTTTATAATAGTCAATAAATAACTCATTGGCAAATTTTCATTAATGTTTACAACAAAATCACATATTCACTACTAGCTGTTTTCCTGAGCAGTAGTCGCTAAATTGTTTATAAATGGAGCTACAAAACTCCAAATCACTAGCCGTTAATTTTCCCTGAATATAGACTCGTATATCTTCCATCCATAAAATTTCCAGAATTTTTGGCTCGGCCAATCAATACCAGATTTTTCTTAAAGTTTCCCCTGTTTCACTGTTTGACTATTCTGACCACTCTTCACTACGAATCAAATTTCTCATTTTACAGAATTCAAAATGTGTTGTATTTGATCTCATTTGAAACTAGACTCATTAAGGAGTCTAAGCATATAAATTTTATCTTATAATCATTTTTGTACAATTTATAATGATTTTCTAAAAACAGAACAGGGAATCTAGTAGTCATTTTGACTCAGCCCCACAATACTTCAAATATCTCAAGATCGGTAACTCTTTTGTTTTCATAGTTTCTTTTGTAAGAAAATAGACTCTTCAAGCTTTAATGGCATAATTCACTCAGCTTCTAATTCAATTCCTACAAATTATGGCGATTTTCCAAAATCACCTTACTGCTGCTGTCCCCAAACAGATTATTACCGAATCAAATACTAACATTAGCATTTCACCTTAATAGCTAGCTTGCCAAGCCTTAATTTAACATATTTTCATTCAATTTAGTCTAATAACGCATAAATGGGTAAATTACATTTTACCCCTAATATTTCGCACTTTCACAATTTAGTCTTTATTCCACAAAACACAAAATACACAAAGTTTGGTCACACTCCTTAAGGGCCGAATCTTCCTAGTGCCCATATAAGTCCATACATCTCATTTATTTCACCTTTGAGTCCTTCAAAAATTTGTTTTGTAATTTAGCCCTAACTACTCAAAATCACCAAAAACTTCAACACAAAACATATTAATCTTTTATAGCCGAAAACCATACTCACCCCCAAAATCGAAATTTCAACATGGTTTACAAAAATCACTTGATAGCTCACTCAATATCAACTAAAATTTCAAAAGCTAGTACATACTTCCTTACCTTAATAGTGACTTAAAATGACCGATTGCTCATGTTACCAACAATATTCAAGATTTGAACATGGGCTAAGTAAGGGACTTAGTAACTAGCTTAATACATTCAACAATTTCCAAAAGCTACCATGCATTACATACCTTATTCAAGACTAGAAGGAGTGGCCGAATGTCTTACTTCCCCTTCCCCCTTCTTCTTAGCATTTTCGGCCAAGGATGATAAAAGATGAACAAATTTTTTTCTTTCTTCTTTAGAACATTCGGCCAAGGGGAAATGAAGAAAGATGGACACTTTTTTTTTTTGTTTTTCCTTCTTACTTTCACGGCAAAAGGGGAGGAAAGAAACAATTACCACCCATCCTTTCCTTTTTCCATTTCTTTATTTCCCCATACTTCTTATTATATTTTTATCCTACATACCTCACTAGGCCAACATGTTCCCAACATGTTTCCACCCATAGCATGGCCGGCCACTACATATTAGGGAGGGGAATTTGACATGCAAGTCCCCTTTTTCTTCCACATGCACTAATAGGTCCTCATGCATTGACCTATCACATTTTAAAATTTTCTCATATAAGTCCTATTGACTAAATTCACATGCAATCGACTAAATCGAAGCTTGAAATTTTCACACATTCATGATTACATATTCTAGATAATAAACATCGCATTCAAACCTTTCGGTGACTCGGTTTAGCGGTCCTGAAACCACTTCCCGACTAGGGTCAATTTTGGGCTGCCACAATATCTCATAGTACCACTCACATTCTTAGCATTTCTCGGTGGCCTTCCTCCAGTCGACATATTACTCGGTCTTGCATTCTGA